>NC_026000.2:1445777-1477132 GCF_000442705.2 Elaeis guineensis
TAACATGAGTAGATTGTGAAACAGATGGAACGTTGCATTCAACGTTCATCACGTATCGATGAGAGTGGTACGGGTTTATAGGTACCAGTTGGATACATTAGTTGATACGTATAAACGGATAAATTTTGATTTTTGTACAAATATCATTTTACAGTATTTATAATCTATTAAAATTTTAGCTTACTAATTTTTTTATTTTAACTCTATCAATTTTTGTGGGAGCCATATACAGATGAGATATTGGCTATATTGCCGCAGATGTGTATAGTTGGACACGACATATGGACTGCTAGGGTGCCACTTATTTATTTTGATGTGATAGAGTGACATCTTTCTGATCGTATCCTGTGGCAGTTTGGTCAGATTCAGGGCATCCCAGAGCAGTTTGATACCAGCCAGGGATTTCATCGCATTGATCGACGAGGCAAAGCTCGTATTGACTGACGTATCAGACATGCAAAGTACATCGATATTTGGGATGCACGTCGAGATCACATTGTTCATGGTGATCCTATTTTGAGAGGCCGTTCATATACCGATGACTACATGTCTTGGTTTTTTAGCATTACGGTGCGAGTCATTGAACAGCCTCGGTATGCAGTTTTCGGATACGAGGGCGAGAGTTCTACTATGCGTCTTTTGGTAAGATTACGAAAATTACTTTATGTTATTTGTGTTATATTTTTGTTTTATATTTTACAGTATACTGACTATTTTATTTTTATTTTGTAGACTGATTCTATGTCGGATCTTGTGTTGGACGCTCGTCGTGCTTTATCTACGACTGATGAGGACGAACGGATTTGGATACTGCGGAAGATAGAGAGAACAAGTTTCGAGCAGCTCCGGTGCCAGATATGAGATATATGCCGTCACCATATGTTTCACATATGCCATCACTGCATATTCCGTAGATGTCATCATTAGATGCTGCACAGATGCCACCGCCTTTTGATCCACAGATGGTAGCGCCTTCTTCTTCCTACATCCCCAAATGATATCACCGGGTACCAGTTGGCTACATCAGTATGATACTTTCTTTTTAGGTCCATCCGTGTATCCAGATGAGAGGATTGAACGGGTCTCTCAGTCCGTAGATGATCCGACAGCATCAGTTATTCCTGAGCAGCATGATCAGTAGATTTCCTCCATTGATATAGGGGAGGAGCCATCACAGCAGGAGCAGCCGATGAGGACCTTCCTGAGAAGATCCAAACGATTACGGACATTGCGACGTCCTTGTGGGACTTAATCTTTGTTATATTTGTACTTAATATTTTTTAAATTTTTATTGTACTATTTTTTGTACGTTTGACATTTTTATTCTATTTAATAATATTAAATATTGATTCTTTTTATATTATTTAATTTTAAGTGATCGAATATTATGCTTTGTGCATTTGGATACACATACTCGAATGTGTCTCAGAACATTAGGAGAGAAAAAGTTATGCTAAAAGGACTATAAAAATTATAACGTAAATAATAATAATATATCGAATAATTTAATTATGAGATGAATTGGATCGTACTGGTATATCTCGATCCGATATAGGCACGAACAGGTACGTACGGTGTGGTATGAAAAAAAAATTAATTAATTTTAAATAGAGAAAGTAATTTGAAATGATGTTTCTTATTTGAATTATATTTTTTATTTTATTTAAAATTAAAAATTTTATTTCTTCCAAATTTAAAATTATAATTATAATTTTTTTTATTTTTTAATATTTATGGCTTCTTTATGGTACTTTTTATTTTTTAAATTTATTATTTTTTTGATATTTTTTTAATTTAATTTTAAACGAGAAAAGTAAGTTGAAATGATATTTTTTATTTGAATTAAAATTAGATTTTTTTTTAAATTCAAAATTATACCTTATATTTTTTTTATCATTTCTTTCTCATCTTTTCTTTTTTTATGGTATATTTTATTTCTTTAATTTTTTAAGATTTTCTTTGAAATATTTTTTTAAGAAAAAATTTTAAAAAGAGAAAATAATTTGAAATTATTTTTTTATTTGAATTACAATTAAAATTTTTATTTTCCAAATTTTAAATTTTAAATTTATATTTTTTTCTCATTTTTTCTTTTTTTATCTTTTTGGCATTTTTGTAGGTATTTTCTTCCTTTATTTAGAATATTTTTTAAAAATTTAAATTTAAATTAATTTAGTTATTTAAAATGATGTTTTTTTATTTGAATTATAATTATAATTTTTATTTCTTAAAATTCAAAATTTTGTTTTTGAATTAGAATTACAATTCTTATTTTTTTTTAATTCTATTTTTTTCTTTTTTTTATGGTATTTTTTATTTTTTTACATCAATTTTTTTCTTCAGATATTTTTTTCAAAAAATAATTTGAAAGAGACAAAATAATTTGAAATGATATTTTTTATTTGAATTAAAGTTAAAATTCTTATTTTTTTAAAATTTTTAATTTATAACTTTTAATTAAAATTTTTATTTTTTAAATTTAAATTTATAATTTTTATTTTTTTCACATTTCTTTCTCCTTTTTTTCTTTTTCAATGATACTTTTAATTTTTTAATTTTTTAAGATTTTTGTTTAGATATTTTTTTAAAAAAATTAATTTGAAAAGAAAAAATAATTTAAATTATCTTTTTTATTTTAATTAAAAATTCAAATTTTTATATTTTAAATTTCATTCAAAATTAAAATTTTTATTTATTTCTAAATTTAAAATTATATATTTTATTTTTTTTCCATTCTTTTCATTTTTTTAGTTATTTAAAATGATATTTTTTATTTCAATTATAATTATAATTTTTATTTCTTAAAATTTAAAATTTAAAATTTTGTTTTTCATTTAGAATTACAATTCTTTTTTTTTTCAATTCTATTTTTTTTCTTTTTTTGTTTTTTATGGTATTTTTTATTTTTTTACAACTTTTTTTTTCTTCAGATAATTTTTTTAAAAAATAATTTGAAATGGACAACATAATTTGAAATGATATTTTTTATTTAAATTAAAATTAAAATTCTTATTTTTTTAAATTTTAATTTACAAATTTATTTTTTTTCATATTTTTTCCTCTTTTTTTCACTTTTTTATGGCATTTATTTTTTTATCAAAATTTAATTCAAATTAAAATTTTAATTTTATTAATTCAAATTTATAATTATATAAATTTTCCATTTTTTTTATTTTTTTCTATTTTAATGAAATTTTTTTATGCAATTTTTTTTATTTGTTTGGAATATTTTTTTAATAAATTAATTTGAAATTGGGAAAGTAATTTGAAATGATATTTTTTATTTTAATTAATATTAAAAATTTTATTTCTTTTAAATTTCAAATTATAATTCTTATTTTTTTTTCAATTTTTTTAAATTTTTGATTTTTAATGGTACTTTTTGTTTTTTTAATTTTTTAAATATTTTTGGAAAGAATTTGAAATGATGTTTTTGAATTAAATTTAAAATTTTTATTTTTTTAAATTTAAATTTATAATTTTTATTTCTTTCGCATTTCTTTCTTTTTTTTCTTTTTCTATGATATTTTTAATTTTTTTAAATTTTTAAGATTTTTGTTTAGATATTTTTTTAAAAAAATAATTTGAAAAGAAAAAAAATGATCTAAAATTATTTTTTTATTTGAATTAAAAATTTAAATTTTTATATTTTAAATTTCATTCAAAATTAAAATATTTAATTATTTATAAATTTAAAATTTAAAATTTATTATTTTCTCATTCTTTTTCATTTTTTTTCTTTTTTTTTGAGGGAAAAAATTAGAAAACGCCATTTTGAATTGCTTTTTTAAAAACGTCATTTTAAATGATATTTTTAAAAATATCATTTTAAATGATGTTTTAAAAAACGTCATCTAAAATGATATTTTCTAATTTTTTTTTGGATGATGTCTACGTGAAAAATGTGAGTGACGTGATTTGAGAAAATACCATTCAAAATAATATTTTATCTTTTTTACATTAATTTCATAAATAAATTATAATTTATATTATTTAAATAAATATTTTTTTTTGTATTATTAAAAAAAAAGATTTCGAGATGAGCGATATGGTGGCTATCTGACCGTGCACAATTATCTATAGCAGTGTTGGCCATACCAGTCTATATCGAACGGTATAAAGCATACTGATACTATATTAATATGTTGAACTGTTACGTACCGACACAGCTGCATCATATCATATATCGCATATGAATCAGGACAAATCCCGGAGCATATGAATGGTGGTTAGCAAGCGATTGGGGATTAGTGAAATACAAGAGGTAGAACGGCATGTTATCCACCGTGGGATTTGACGCGATCCAATTACACCTGACAGAGGCCCAATACTGAGACGAGAATCTTTGATTTACGGTAAAAATCTTGCACCGCAAATATAATTATTACTTTGATCAGGTCCAATGGACCATGCCAAATCCCATGGTGGACAATATGCCACATCAGATCATGTATATCACCAAATTCCTGTTAACCACCGTGCATATGCTCCGAGATTTGCCTTGATCCATCCGGACAAATAAGTAATCCACTAGGATTAGGCTAAATTTTCTCCTAAACCAAATCCCATGGGAAGCAAAAAAAAATCCTACAGGCCTTTCCTTTTCTTCATACAGCACAAAGACTGTGGGTTAGGCTAGAATTCAGACTGGATGGGCCTATAGGCCTAATTCCTGCAGATTTTCAACCCAATCTTATGATTCAAGCAATGCAGCCCGTCAAGCCTTGTTGATATAATAGATAAAGTTGCTTTTATTAACTTATTTACTTCAATATACTTCAGCTCACTACATCATTGGAAAAGCAACAGCAGGGAAAATGAAAATCAACACACTTGTGGTGATTCCAGGAACAGGGGAGGACTCTTTGGGCTTGTATATTTTGTCCAGCATTTGCTTAGCAATAGCAAGAGTATGCCAGATGGTTCTTCTTGGTGACATAGGTTGAGATGAAATCAGAAGCCGGGGCCGAGGAACCAGGAGGCACTTGGGAGGGGACGAGTATTTGGGTCCGCCCAGAAGCTATTCTTTTCCCAGCAACATTTCCATAGAACAGGCCAGAAATGGCAGGCACAAACACATCACTACGGGAGCAAATGTGGAAGTCAAGAGCTCTCTCTAATTCAGAACTTCCTGACCTGAGGAATTTGCCTTTCTTGTCTGCAGGTATTAGATCATCCTGCAACAGTACCAAAAGACAGGCAGGTAATACTTGTTAACACAGCAGAAGATATTGCAGCATAGCATTGTTGCTACTTGGCATGTTAAAGCTATGACCCAGACCGCAGAGTGACATGAAGCAGTATCATTGACAACTTCAAAAAGTGTTTAGCAATTATATCAACCATCAAATTTTCACAAATGCTTCATTATTATTGTTATTATTATTATTATTTCTTGTGAAGAACACACATGAATACTGTTCTATAAATTCTTTTAGAAGATGACCTAGACCATGCAAAACAAGGCTAGGTATTATACTTAAATATCAGCAAGCATAATATGATGTCAGATCAACTGTAAAAGCATGCCCTTTCTCATGGCAATGTGGGAAAAACAGAGAGCTCCCACATTTTTCATAATACAACAACATTTACTGCATAGTTAGGAAAAATAAAGCCTTAAATTATCGAAAGAAGCCTGTTTATAAATTTAAGGAGTGCACTTGTGATTGTGACTAATCACAAGCGTAGTGTAGCATTGAATGCCAGAAAATTAAAAATTGGTGACAATGCTTTTCTTTGATGCTGCGCTTAAGAAATGATGGAAAAAAGTGTCAAACGTAAAAGCCCTATTCATAATATAACTTAAGCATCAGCCATTCAGAATATAATATCATCTCACATGTAAAAGTTTCATTTGATGACAATGTAAAGAGAAAAGAGGACGGATCCCAATATCATGAGTATAGAAATATTTGTGATTTAACAACGAAAACTTTCCATTACTTAATCCCCCTTACTAAATGGAAGATTGCTTCCATAACTTAAGCCTTTATTTATTATCCTAAATGCTATATAATGAAATATCAGCGACATTTTTTGCTGAAGTTGGGGTTAATTAGTGAGTGGGAAAACAGAAGTTACTCACCTTGGTGTAAGTTTTTGGGAAGATCTCCTTCAAAGGATTAAGACTTTCATGCCACCAAGTCTGAGTCAGATAAACAGTCGTATCTCCATCAAAGCCAATTTTCCTTAAGAAGTCTCCGATCTCCCGTGCATTGTAACAACTCTTCCTTCGTGTGCCTCTACTCTCTTTGCACCTCTTTTTCTCTAAAATATCAACCCTCAAGTCAACTGCAATGAACTGGTCATCTGGCTTGTGGCTAAGGGTTCTCAGCCTCTCCACCATCCGGTCAGCAACTTCATAAATTTCAGGTTTCAGTTCAAGGCTACCAAACATGGCTAAGCAAGCAGTTGAATCCAGGTCATTGTTCCGCCTTTCCCCCACCTTCATATTTATTGAAGGGAAGAAAATTGCAAGCCTCAAGTAACTCTTAGTTCGGAATACTGGTTCAATATTCTCCATAATAAAGTCTTCCGAAACCCTATTAGGGACTCTGACAACTGGTGGCTTTTCAGTCGCTACCTCAGCAGGGACCTCCTTGACCATCCTTATCACACCATCCAGGCTCCTCATGAATTTATCAGCATCATACATATCTTCAAAATTCCTGCAAATGAATTGAGAATTTTAAATCATCAAACAGATTACGAGCTATCAAATCTGTAAATGACGTCAATGTAACTTAATTTATCTCATTCTTGGCAATAGAAAAATAATATTGGAGGTAAGTAGGTAATTAAGAGAGGGAACAAATTATTCATATTATAGGATAAGGTATTCATTGTAGCAGAAATTGACCAAACAGTTAGTCCTAAAGAGAGAGAAGAGGAGACTATTGCAATTCTATCAAGCAATTGACATCAAATTTTCTAGAAACTAATGTACTTTGAATCTAAACATCTGAATATGTTATGACAACATATTTGAGTCCTTAATTTTGAAGTTCAGTTAAACATGCTCATTGCAAAAGTCCATTAAAATTTTTCTAATTTAAAGATATACATAAAGCCAGTGTTTATGTTCAGTTCTTCTTGTTGGTTTTGCTCAAAAGAAGCAAAGCTCTTACGTTTTTGATCATGACCAAGGATGCAGTAAATTAGATAACTAAGCAACTGGATAAAATAGGAGAGAAAATAGAAAAATAGACATTTGACCATGGATGCAAAAATAGCGTGGGCTTATAATTGGATAACTTACTTCTTTTGACCCAATTCACTTCCTCTGATATCAGGCAGCACCAGTGTAGCACCCAGATACCTTGCAATGACCACCGCATCTGTAATCTGGTAGATGAAATTGAATACAGATTAATGGAATTAAAATAATAATAAAAAAAAACAGAACACTCCATTTTATCATATGGGTTGCATTTTTTGGTCAAAGAAAAGAAGCGGAGGAGCTAACTAATGCTAAGTATGAATGAAAAAAGTTAAGAAGCATTACAAAATAGATACATCTGCCAATAGGACCTCGTTTCATAGTGCAGATCATGAGGTCAATGGATTTGCACTATGAACTGGTAGACCCAACCAACATGCTTATCAAATGGGTTGAGACTTGAGATCAGCTGTAGGGAGTTAGCCCATTTTAATAATTAGATCGGCTTGACATGATTATGACCCTGACCTAGTACAAGCCCATTTAAATGTTTAACCCACTAGCATATCTGAAGCTGGTCTTGACTAGAACCCAATTAACCTATCTAACCTAAAGGGGGATTTTTGTACTTTACATATTGTTTGGATTGGGGGTACATGGGGGTTCATAAGGGAAGGGGAGGGAAGGGTAAAGAATGAATCCCTGTTTGGCAAAATTTTTTGAGGGGTAAAGGAGGGTAGAGAAGGGTTCCCTCAACCTCTCCGTAACCCTCAATTACTCAATTTTCTGTACCCCCGATTTGGAGTGTAATGGAAGAGAAGGTTTATGCTTAATTTTCACTTTCCTAACTTATCCTTAATAAAACTTTAAAATTACAACTAGACCATTATATACTCTATCTTCTCAACCGCTCCTTTGCTCTTCGTACAACTCAGAACTCTATAGCCGTCCCTTCATCTATAACGGAACAGACATTTCAGAAAGCTAAAATTATTCTCAAATAGATTCATGTGAATGCCAAAAAAAGGAATCAAATAGAGCGGATTTGAGAATCACATTTGTTGTCAAAAGAAACAGACATTTGTCAAAATATCACAAACATTAAATAGTATATTTATTAATGAAAAAGAGCATATTTGTCAAAATATATATAAAAGTTCTTCTACCTCTCCCTTAACCCCTGTATCCAAACAAGGGTAAAGCATGTACCCTTCTTTACTCTTCCCCTCCCTCTCTAAATAAGAATTCATTAATTCCCTTACGCTCCCCTCCCTTCCCCTCCATTACCCTCCCCTCCCCTCCCCTTATGAACTCTCATGTACCCCCAATCCAAATAAAGCATTAGTAGGGATATAAATATCTAAAAGAGGTGAGAAAGGAATCAATTCCCTGCTTTCTATCATTCCATATCTCTCCGACTTTCCCATTTTTGCTTTCTAGAAAACCTATTGGTACCATATGATCTCTACTCCATCAACACCCATCTTCAGTCTGCCAAAATGCCACATCCCCTCAACTTCATGCCAGACACTCCAAGGACAAGCTTCTAATGCAAAGATCGAGCATTCAAGATCTTATTATGCGGAGACCTATATCTCCATTAATCCTTTGCATTTGTTTTTCTTTTTTCTTTTTACTGGTGGGCTAGATAAGAAAGAAATGGACAGAAGATATGTTCTTCATTAAATTGTTTCTCGTTCTTTTCATTTAGAAGCGAGCCTATTAGAGAAGAGTTGAGATTTGAGAAGGATGAGTTCTCTTTCTAATGCAAGAGAATAGACTAGAAAGGAAATATGGGCTTAGAACGGGAACAATGATCCTCTCCTCTCCCCCCAGTAATGGTGATTCACACATTTCCAACCTCTTCTTTCAATTTCTCCTCACTTTATATGCATGGATCAAGCTGGCTAATCATGTCAAGTTCATAAATCCCTTCCTCCATTATCTCTTGTTTTTGATGAAATGTGGGAGGATGAGACCACCCTTTATTTATATAAAGAAATATATGGTACAGAAGTTAGAAAAGTTAGAGAAGAGTTCTAACCCAGGGTTTCCATTATCTCTTGTACTTCAATGTTTTATAGATGACGTCAGGCTACCCATGTTACCTCAGGGTCAATCCAATCAACCATATCAAGATAAGAAGCAAATAAGAGTCATCTCCAAGATGATCCGACCAGAGCTTTTATTAAATTGGTCGCCCATGTCATGTCATGTTACATGTTAATAAATAGGTCATGTTTCAGTTTAAGATTGTCACTTATTAAACATGCCAACCTTATATTTGATCATTTTTGTTAAGGCAGGTGTATTCCAGCTAATATGAACCTAATTTGACCCAACTGAACCCAAGTCATTATCACCTGTAAAATGGGGTGGCAATTATGACCTATGCCTATCCAACTCGATCAAACCTAGACCCAACATGTCTAACCTGATGCGCTAAGTTATAGATGCACTAGTTGCTTCCAACCTGCCCTTTCCACTCATTCCTCCTGTCTCTTGGCACGGTCTTCCATCTTCACCAACACCTGCCTCTTGTTCTCCACCCAACGAAGCTGCCTTCCGACCATTGAGGCCTACTCTCCTCTGTCCACTTCCTTCACCACTAATCACTCTCCTTAACTAATTATTATCATCCCTATTCCAGTTTTTTCATTGCCACCCCCTCTGCTGCACCTATTCAATTGCACCACTACTTGATGACAACTTAGATTTGATTCCACCAATCAAGCCATTCCATCGCTAGATCCAGCTAACTCAATGTAAATCCATCAACCACATGACCGGTTCCAACCATCCTAACAGAAATATGGGTTGTCCCATCACCAAATCAAGGCACTTTAGCTAGATCTAACGATCCTATCACCGAATCTAGCCACCCAACTAGATTTGGCCATCCCATCACCAAACTTAGCTATCTAACATATATTTGAATGCCCTAATGCAAATCTAGCTTGTCCACCTCTCTATCCGGCCACCTGTGACAATTTTGATTACTCCAACATATCCAACCATTCTAGCATAGTCTCAACTACCCAATTGCCAAATACAAACACCCCAACATAGATGCAGCTTGTCTATCATTGGATCCGACCACACCATCGTGGATCCAATTATCCCATCACAAAATCTAGCCATCTTGATGCACGTTTGGATTTCCCACCATTTGATCAAGCCATTTCAATGCTGTATACCTTGTGCCGTGCCATTGGCTACTACTGTTAAGCAGGAAAATAGGTTAGGTTTGTGCTAGCTAGGTTAATCCCAAGTAGGATTTGAATCAATCATGGCTCACGCACTAGTGTGCTAGGTTAGGATTAGGTTTGGCCTATATAAACTTGCTATATGATATGAACCAAACACAAACCCAACCTAACCGACCTATTGCCACTCCTAACCTATTGCATTACCCAAATACGAGGCACATTACCAAGCATCCAAGTGTCCTAAAGCATGTCACACTTTAACCTCCAAAAAGTAAGAGACCTAGCGCACTTTTATACTATCTAGATGTATGAATGTGAAAGTGCGTGTATGTGTGTATATAGATATATCATATGCATGTATGTATGTATGTATGCATATGTGTGTGTGTAAATATACAAGTATATGTGCGTATATAGATATATATCATATATATGTATGTATATGTGTGTGTGATTCTGTAAACAAAAGTATGTTGACTACTAGAATTAGTTAATGGTATTTTTAGTTAAGAATACTTCTATTCAAATAGAATTTTCTTATGTATGTAAATTAAATTACAATGTGGAATAAGCATAACCAACAAGAAACAAGGTACAAGTAGAAGTGTTTTAGCATAAATTGCTATGAGCATATTGTTCAACAAATTGAGCTAATCACCACAGATATATGTGTTAAATCAATTGCCATGTATAAGCAAAATAGACTGCAAAGCAGCATAAAAGGCACAACCAACAAGAAACAAGGTGTGACTAGGATACCTGGGAGACATGGTACTCAGGACCACCTGTCAAAGAGAACGTGATGAAACCTTTTGATTGCTCTGCCTCCTCTATAAATGCATTCAGAAGGGAAACCATCAAAAAATGTTATTTAGATTATTATAGATTCCATTGTGATATAATTTGGTAGATTCTAAACAAACGTTGCAGCTTACTTATAGCTGCTGGTTTGTTCCAACAAGTTTTTTGTTCTTGGCCTCTCTTGCTCCATGGCCCTGCTTTCACTTCGGAAGCTTGGCGTCCCTCCCTCTCTTCAACTCTCATTATATTAACGTTAGAACCAGATGGCAACCATGGCGTGGGAAGACTCAGCTGCATGCATGTGAAACAATCTAAACATAGTTAGCCACCAATACTTAAAAATATTTTTTTTCATTAATTCAACGGCAATGCCAATCATTAGGAACTCTAAATATGCAAAAATATTTTTTAGATTTAAAAAGATAACGAATGAGAGAACAATGAAAAGGTAAAATTGCCAAAGAAAACGTAAAAAGGCAAATAAAGTTACGAACAGGGCCTGCCCAACGTTAAAGGTAAGTGAGACAAAAGAACAAATCAATCTCATATTTAGTACATACTTGTATAAGCATTACATAAACTTATACAGCTTTCTTTCCATGGATGGAGGATGGTAAACATCGTAAAAGTAAGAAATCTTTTGTTTTTTTTAAAAAAAAAGACAATCAAGATGGTTTAATCGGGGGCAACAAACATGGGGACCAACTAACCGGTCCCATTTTTACGACATCGACAAGCACGGAGTCCAAACACATCCTTCCTTTAATTAGCATCAGATATCAAGCAAAAAAAATTAACATGCATGTAGGAACAACCACGCTGCAACTTCTCCATCATTTGAAAAAGGGAGTACAATCCCAAAATTAAACCCAAAGGATACAAATGGAATAGTCGAGTCTCTGTTTCGGACAACAAGATCCACCACCGAAACCCCACCGAACATAACATTACCATAAAACCACTAAAACAACTCAAATTTCCATAAATCTTGAGAAGAAACCTCGATAGAGATACCGGTTTTCCGATTGAACCAATCAAGAACCTCAAAAGAACATGAAAAAAAAAAAAAAAAAGGCAAAGAGGGAGAAGAGATTAGGTCAAGATGTCGATCACCTCCATGTTATCGAAGTGATCCTTCTTGATCATATTCCCGAGCATAGCAAACATGGACATCGTCAAGAACGCCGCCAGCACCTGCCTCGGATCCACCGCCATTGCCCCTCTCCAAGAAGCAAACCACAAGAAGAGAGAGAAAAGAAAGAGCGAGAGAAAGGCTTCAAGAAAGAACCAGAGCGAGTTGGTATGGGCTTCGTTCGTCCGCAATTTAAAGACCCCGAGGGGGTAGAGAAGGGCCAGAGAGCTTTTACGAGGAACCGGCCAAGGGAGTGACAGCTCAGAGAGAGAGAGAGAGGAGTAAGGAAAGCCCCCAGGTTTCGCCGAGGACGGGAAGGGGAGATGCACGAGGGGCGCCGGGCGCTCCGAGGTTCCGAGTGCCGACCTTCGAGAAAGAGACGAGCGGAAAACGATGACCCCTCTCCTTTTGACTGCTAGTCCTTCCTTTTCCTCGAAAGCTTTGGGTGCTTTTCCCCCACTTTTTCCGTTCTTGTTCTCTTCTACGTTTTCTTTGTTTTTTCGGATTGATTTATTTGGTTTTGCTCGGTGGATGGATTTTGCTGAATGAGAAGAGGAAAAGGTGGGGGGTCGGACACTGATCCTTTTGTTCATTTTGTTCGTTTTGGGGAAAGAGAGGAGGTTGCGGAGAGATTTTAAAGGGAACGGTAATTAGATGGGTATTGCAGTTGAGACTTCAGCGTGGTGTAAGCCTATCGCTTCCCCCAAGCGACCGTTGGGCCGGCTCTAGAGATATTTATGTCATAACCCAGCCTATTTAAAATTTTAGGTTGGCTCTTACCCAGAACCCATTCATTGCTACGTAGATTTAGAGAAATAATTAGTAACTACTAATTAGCCCAACTAAACTAAAAATGTATTTGGTTTGTGATCGAAATCGAATCATCATGTTCAACGACACATTCAATTTGTGATTGAAATGTGAACCGAAATAGCTGATTAGAGCATTTATAAAAAAATTAATGAAATACAAAAATATTTTGAAAAATTAATTTTTAAGTAAACTTGCGGCTTGAGATTTGAATATTAATAGGAAAGTCGGATCTAGTTTTAGGATATTAGAGATTTTTATTCTTTCTAAAATGATAGAAAATAATTTTATTTCAACAATATTTGATATTGCATGCAATAGCTGAGGTATGCTGTTTCACAACTTAGCTGGCTACCGAAGTCGCTCAGAACGATGCATGCTACGTGGCTCATGAAGCGGTTTTTATGGCTCGAGCAAATTGATTTTGATTGACACGTCTAACATTATTGTTTGTTGATTCACACGTAGCCATGGATGTCTCTCTGTGAGCCATATGGTATGCAAACTAAACTCAAAAGGCATTTGGCTCATAGTCAGAATATTCAAAATCGAAATGATCATATTTTTCGATATATTCGATTTGTGACTAGAATCGGAATCAGAATAGTTGATCAGAATATTTTTAAAAAATTAATAAAATATAAAATTATTATTGAAAAATAATTTTTTAAGTAAATTTGGTAGTACTTGATTTGAATATTAAAAAGAGAGCTAGGATTTAGTTATAGGATGTTGAAGATTTTTATTCTTCTTGAAAGGGAAATAGAGATAGAACTCTTCTCAACTAAATAATTAAAATAAAAATTACTCATTTTCGTTCTCATTCTATAGTCCAACTCTCTTCAAACCTAATATATCCACGGAGAAGAGCAAGAATTAATTGGCTAATTAGATCAAACATGAGCCTAGAGTCCATACAGAAGTACTCTAGGCTACAGGTATTGGCAAAGGTGACACTTGGATGGCGGTTATAACACCAACTGTAGCTCAACAGCAAACACCAATGATGCATGCTATGTGCCTCGTGGAATGGTAGGAAATGATTTTAGTTTAACAATATTCGGTATTATATGGAATAGCTTAGGTACGACGGTTCACAATTTAGCAGGCTCCCAAGATTGCTCAAAAAGATGCATGTTACATGGCTCCTGCAGCGGTTTTCATGGCTCGAGTGAACCGATTTCAGGTGACACGTCTAGCATGGTTGATTGTCGATTCATGCATACCCATGGATGCCACTCCATGAGCCATGTGGTGCTCATGACAGATGGCTTAGATCATGATGCTTGTTGTAATCATGGATTAACCATATTTTTTTTCATAAATAGTTGATTTTTTTTAATAAAAATCTAATCATAGAAGATGCCGAAGCTAACTACATTACCTTAATAAGGTAAACTACGATGATCTATTTCTTCCTACTATACATTTGGCTATGTTTTTTAGCCTGTGCACATACGACCCATCGAGTATGTGCTTAGATTGGTCTGCATGGATTATATATATATATATATATATATGTGTGTGTGTGTGTGTAAAACATCCAATGAGTTGATTAACTTAACTAGTCTCATATAGGAATTCGTATAAATCAAGTCAAATATCATCGAAATATGATACATACACACACATATACAAATACATACATATATATACATACACATACTTCTGGTCTAAAGTTTAGGCAAAGATCAGAACTGCTTAAGAAATGCTAACAAGGTTATAACGCATGCAGCAATACCTAAACATTGAGCTCTTAGTTTTCCCAAATGGCCCGCAACATTGCTGAAATAGATCTTGGCCAAAACAGCTTCTGCAGCTGAAAACATCCAGAGAGCAGAAACCAAAGGCGAGTTAGAACCAAAATAGTAGAAATCCAAATAGGTCAACAGCCGTACTCTGTAACCGGCTGAACTACTCCAGCTTGGGTTTGAGAGACTTTTTGTATGCATATATGCCAGAAAGCCTTTTTCTTTAAAGTAATACAATCCAGGATTGCTATGATTAATAGCACTAAGGTTATTTAAAGATTAACATATCATATGATGATGATGATCCTACCCACCATGTTGCTGATAACATGAGTGTGGCAGCTACTTAATATTGCTGGCAACTGCAGCAAAGATTTAAACGGTAGATCATATGAGCCTATGGATGAGATGCTACGGGGTACCTTATCAACTCTCACACCATTTCTCGTGGAAAAGCAGGGAAGGAGATCAATACATGGGGGGGGGGGGGGGGGGGCAAGGAATGTAATATAAGTAGCCTTGTTTACTAATAAAAAAATTATTCAAAATGCTTATTACATATTGGAACTGGTGGTCTCCTCGTGGATAAATTTATTCTTTTTTTTTTTTTTTCCAGAAATTGTGTACAAGCAACAGGTAGTGCTTTAGAGGCAGTTTAGGATGATTTCTTGTGGATCGCCAAAATGGTGGCCACGCTAGAAGCAGTAGCCTATCTGGTCGATCGGTTACTATGATACAAATTTAAATAATTTTTTCTTCTTCTCGAAGAATGGTGGATGGATTAGATAGAATTACTTAATTTTTTTTCTTTTCTCTTTTTTTTTTTTTTCAAGACAAAGGTAGGAATACATGTCCATACTATAATTATCCAGGTTTAAACACTTAGTTACATCATCCAACACTCGAAATCTAGATTATCTGGTTACCAGCTATAAGGGTCTGATGACTGTACTTAGTTGAATTTAAATACGTGGGCTACTAGAAAGAGGGAAATATTCGGTTTGAGTTTTATCAATTATTGTTTTAGTTGATAAAGGAGCTTAACTGTTTAGTTGTTGGTCCTACGAGTCATCATATGCTGTTGTAGCAATAATAATAATGATTATTGTTGGTGCGAGATATCAGTCGGCATTGGAAGAGTTGGAGTGGATGCTCAAGATCAATTTTTCAAGGATGAGATCTGTAAGAAAAATTTCGATCAAAGATTATTCCAATGAAGATCTTCCGTCGATGCTTAGGTCAATATCTCATTTAACAGAAGAAGGAGAATGAAAAGCAGAGTGATAACGTATCTTGAAATTCTCTTTTTTATGTCTTCTTATAGATGAAGTCTGGAAATTGTTAGGCTTAAGCTTGTAGACTATTAGGGTAGGCTGCCTACTGTCTATCCACTAACCAGATTGTTAGTCACGAGTGTCCGTATTGTCACGTGGCCATATTTCGAAGGTTTGTCAGGATATTCTGTTCGTTATATTTTGAAAATTTGTTAGGATATCTTGTCAGGTTGCTCAGACGATCCGATCAGTTGGTGGAGAGGCGTCGGCAGTCATTGAGAGGATCATCAGACAAATCGTTGTTGGTGAATAGGGCCGCGAAAGAGTCGAATGTTACGACTATTCTCTTGGAAAGAAGGTCCTTGGTCGAAGGTTAAGCTGATCGCTAAGTATGAGATTTGTTTATCATTGATGCCTATTTGTTCAGAAATTACTGGCTATGAATAGATGTCTAATCGGTCCGTATAGTTCGCAGATAGTTCTGGAAGTCGGTACTAACGGGTAGGTCACTGGGGGTCACCAATGATTTCAAATAAAACTCATCAAATTATACCGATGAATCTTCGGCATTAATTTTTATTTAGCCCATGTGAGCCAAAGATTAACCGTGGCTTAACTCGAGTGGAGGCCGATCATGAGTCAACCGTATCTTTGCACTATTAGAAATTGGATCCGATCATTTTGGACTTTGAATTTCTTTATTTTTTTGACCTGTACAAATTTTTCAATGATAATTATTGTACCATTTCGTATCATTGACAAGTTCAATATTGTTGGCATAGAGTATATCACGGAGGAAAGCGGTGAAGCTGTCATGAACTCTAGCTCATCAATAAAATATTTTTTATCCATAAATATTAGTCTATGTTAAGCTAAACTAAGTCTCAGGCTGAATATATTTGAGTTTGTTTTTTTAATAGTAACATTGTCGCCTTTTAGCAGGAGAGAAAGTATGTAATATTATATTACGAGGGGTAGAGGATAGAGTGAAACGTTGAGAGAGGAGAAATTCAGGAATCCATATGATTCTTTTGACCTTTATTTTTTTGAATATTTTTTATTTCCATTTTTCCTTCTACTACCATTGTTTGATTTTGGTGTTTGTTCTATATCCTGAACTGATGCATTTAATCTACACTGAAAATTACACCATTCTTCACTACCATGTTTAAGATTAGTTCACCAATTGTTGTTAAGCTATTATAATGTTAATTACAGCAAAGGATCGAATATATAACATCATGTGAGTTTGGTTATTTTTGCTCAATTCTTGTTGTTTGCTATTTATGTTTTATATTTTTAAAAAATAAAACAAATGAAGGGTTCTATTTTTTTTTTCCCCAGAAAGGAGTGAAAAAAAAAAAAACAACAACAACAACACGATCCACCACCTCTCCATTTAAATGATCACGGGGGTATATCTCAATTAATTAAATGGAAAGAAGTTACTCCATAGATCCCAGCATGTTTATTCATAATATGATTTGGAAAATACTTTGTTCTTTTATGAGTATTGGCCTCGCTAACAAGCAACTTATTAACAAACAAGATCCGAGCTTCGGATTATCTTCCGCGAACGTTCGTACGAGAGGTGCAGCCTCCGATAGCTATCAGCCGCCCGCCGAAAACGGGATATTAAAAGCTTCCTTGCCTGTAAAGAGACAAGCATTAGGTGAGTTTAGGGTCCTCAAACCCACCCAATCTCCTAATCCCTATCATCAGAATAGAATTGAGAAATCTAGAATATAAATCCAATAAGGTGATGTCAAGGAGATAACCACGAAAGAAACCGGGGCAGCCTCCTCGTGTGCCAAGCATGGTCTAAAAATACAAAAACTGCACCAAATTCAAAGGTAGAAATGGTAAGCATCTCATATTTTATAATGCGTGGCTTCTTTTATATATATATATATATATATATTGGGATTTTGTCGTGACCCATGATTCATGCATATTAAATCCTAGTGAAACATGCTGAAGCACCATTGTTACCGTACTTATCAAAAAGGGAAGGGGAATGGAAAAGAACAAAAATATATATCACGGTGGATCAGCATCGTTCATGATGCCAACGAGGATGGGAAGAGAGTGTGGTAATGTTCAAGTCGGAGTGCTAGTATGCAAACGTCTTGTCAACGATGTGGACTGAGATTAAACATCGTGAAATGTCTACTTCATTCCCCAGCTTATCCAATTTTAGAACTTAAAATCCTCCTGGACATGACTCCCAGCTTTTATCAAATTTAGACGTAAGTATAATGTTTATTTTAATGGAATCGTCATCCAACTTTGATATAGGCTAAAGTTTAATGTTTATCCAAATTAAAAAAAGAAAAGGTCCACCTCCCTCCCTCTCTCTCTCTCTCTCTCTCTCTCTCTCTCTCTCTCTCTCTATATATATATATATATATATATAGTCACCAGAAGATGGACGGTAATGAAACAACAGATGCTGTATATAATATGATAAATACTTGCTGATTATTTTATTTGATGATCGTTCTTTTTTTTAATGGTGGCCATTGAAGGATGTAGAGCTTATGATACAATCCATGCACCACAGAAAATGGTTATATAAATGGTCCGTGATATCGGTTAAAGGTCGACGACGATTGGACTTAGGTGCTTAAGAAGGCGACATGCAAATAGAAAACAAGAGCCATCGCTTCTGCCATCCGATTCCTGGATGACTGCAGGGGCAAAATTTTAGACGAGGCCTACGAAAGCACTTCGAACCTAATAAGATAAAATGGAAAAGGAGGCGAGGACTGGAGGGAGCGGGTAGAAATGGCAGCCAAAGTTAGATAAGCCTTTTGGCCCGGGACCACGACCAAATTAGATTATAGTTTATGGTAGGGGATTTATTTTGTTTGAGGATGACGGATTTTTGCCGAATCACAACCAATCACACTAATGCCGTATTGGAAGATGGGATCTTACGGTGTGATTGAAAGGCACTCCATGACATTTTTCTATTTTAATGCCGTCGAGGTACCTAGAATTGGTTACCTTGGAGCTGGTCTTGACTGTGGGCTTGTACATAGCTAGTTGCATGGTTATTGGTAGATTGGGGTGGGATGCCGACAACCTAATGCATCCACAGATTTGGTACATGGACATGATTTTTTTTTTCCTCTTTTTTTTAATGAATCAGCAGTTCACACAGCTCTTCAATAAATACATCTACTTGAATCAACCATCAACAAATCTCGAAATTAACAAGATAAAGTAGAGAAAGATTCCCACAACTCAAATCCACCATGATCAGCAATAAAGAACGCTATCCATTCAGCTGCCTGATTAATCTCTCTGCAGACATGTTTAGCTTCACACAACAGATAGTAGACTTTAATCTCCAAATGTCCGACAGTAATACAAGAGTATGTTCCTATGAATGATCTTCCAACGTAATCCAGAAAATAATTGTTCTGGAATCCTCTTCCAACATGATATGATCGACGGGTAAAACTATGATATATATATAGCATAAAACCAATCCTTCCCAAGCGGCTTTCGATTCAACCATGGACATGATTTTCGTTAAATCTATGAGCACAAGAGTTTTAGAAGTTCCATATGCCCAAACTACACATGCCCTCCCATCCGCTAGAAGGAATTTTCAACCAGCATACCTTGGCAAACAACGTTTTTGATGGTTTGTGGATGGTGGCTTGATCACTTTGTGTAGTTGTTAATTCCATGCTTTATAGCAGCCAAACTACTTAGCTCAGCAATTGAAGCGTTGAGGGATGGCTGGGTTGATCAAGTGTCCTGTAACGAGGAATTGCATAAATTGTAAAGCAAATATATAATGTGCTCCAAGACCATACTCATGTGTTGGTATGCCAGAATTGACAACATAAGAATAGATGTGTCTGGCAAAAAATATCTGCACCACACAATTATAAAGTAACTTACTTGTTCATAACTGAGTTGATTGGATTTATATAAATCTTAAAAGTAAATCAGAATTAGTCAATGTATGGTGGGCCTCTAGCTAATCCCCCAACTTGTTTTAGAGGGTAAAAACCAATTGAATTGGTGAGGTGTCCCTTCGACTAGATTCTCGGCCGGGCTTCCCTGTCCGTGCTTGGTCTTAAAAGGGAAGGGGAGAGAGAAAGAGAGAAAAATTTATAAGTATTTCTGTATAATGAAATTTTAAGAAAAATAGATGTGTTGGGGAATACCGACCGACCTCGCTCGCGCCGGCTTATAATCGGGCATACCGCCCGACCGACGGAGCGACCGACCGTCCGACCGACGGAGCGACCGACCGTCCGACCGACGGAGCGACCGACCGACCGACTGACTGACCAACCGACCGTCCGGCCGACCGACCGATCGATCGGCGGATGCTATCACCGGCCGATTAACGACCCTCTACCGACTGTGGACGTGCCGATCGGGCAAACCTTTTCCATTTTTCGGGCCGACTGAACCGAAAAATCCGATGGCCGACTCTCGCAACACGCCCGGCTGACCGTCAAAGGGGCTCGAATCCCCATCTGACGCCACAAAGAGGGCCACCGACCTAAGGTCGGTCGACTCCTCCGATCGCCGTACAGCCGCCAGAGCCTGTCAGTCCTGACAGCAACATGCGGCACTGCCACCTGAGGGCATTATCCCGCCTAGGGCATTGTCAACCCTAGTGATTTGACAGCCCCACGGCGATGTGACACTTTCGCGGTGACTCTGACAGTCTACAGTGAGTTGACAATTCCTCAATTGTCTGCGCCATTAATGACGGCGCCATACCACGCTCCACTATATATATATCGGGGAAGGCAACAGTGCAGGAGGTCTGAAAAAAACAACAGGCTTGCTCCCTCTAACTCTCTCTTACTCTCTCTCGACTGAGCTCTCTGTCTTCATTTCACTGTTGCCCAGTCACCTCTCTGACTTGACCGTCGGAGGGTCCCCGCCGGAGCCACCTCCGGTCTGTGTGGACTTCCTTTTTTGCAGGCGCTCGTTCCCGGCGACCAAGCGACGAGGGGATTGGCAGTTCCAATGACAAAGACAAGGGCTCAGCGCTCGAGGATCACTGGGTCGGCGAGGCGCTCTTTCCGTCGGGAGGAGACCTCTCCGCCGCCTTCCGCGGCGGAACCCAGTTCCCCACACCCCACGGTCACCACAGAGACGCAGATCGCGACGATCGTACGGCAAATGACCGTGCTGACGGATGCAGTTAAAAGCCTTCGGCAACAGCCGGTCCGACTGCCACCGTCACCGGTCGAACAGCCCGCGGCACGTCCGATGCCCTCCAGGAGCAGCCGCCGACACCCGCGTCGACCTCCATCGCCCTCACAGGAGCACCTACCACGGCACTCCTACCGGGAGGAGGGGGAACGACCACGGCGTGACACCAACCGATCCCGACGAGACTCTCCATCTCGGCTGGAACGGGCAAGGAAGGAAAAGCGTCCGCGGACGCCGTCCGCCTCTCTCTCGGATTCTTCTGGAGACTCCACCCCTGGGGTCTCTCAGTACCGTCGGACGAACGACTACGAGCGCAGGTTCGAGAAAATCGACCGTCGGCTCGCACAGTTACAGGTGGACGGGCAGAAGTCCTCGAACGACGTTGATTTCCAAACCGTCCAACCTCTCTCCCGACTCATCCTAGACGAACCGATCCCCAGTCGGTTCAAGATGCCGCACGTGGAGCCCTACGACGGCTCCACCGATCCAATCGACCACTTGGAGAGCTACAAAGCTCTCATGACAATTCAAGGGGCAACCGACGCTCTCTTCTGCATCAGCTTCCCCGCCACGCTCCGCAAAGCTGCCCAGATCTGGTACTCCGATCTTCGATTGGAGAGCATCCATTCCTTCGGACAGCTCGAGCATTCTTTCGTGGCTCACTTCAGCACTAGCCGGAAGCCACCGCGAACGTCGGACAGTCTTTTCTCCCTCAAACAAGGAGAAAACGAGACACTCCGACACTTCGTGGTGCGATTCAATACGGCCACGCTTGAGGTCCGGGACCTCAACGAAGACATGGCCATTTCGGCCATGAAACGGGGGTTGAGGGCATCCCGTTTTACTTACTCCCTGGACAAGACCCTCCCCCGGACGTACGTCGAGCTGCTGGAGCGCACATACAAGTATATGCGCGCAGACGAAGGGGCCTCCGACCGACGCTCAACCGAGTTCAAGGGTTCGAAGGAAAAATGAAGGAAGGGTCGGAACCCCGCTGAGCCCAGCAGGCCCCCGACCGATGGTCGGGTCTCGACACCACCATAGAACCAAAAGTCGCCCCGGCGGCAGACTCCAAGGCCGACATGCCCCAGGTATGATTCCTACACTCCTCTCTCTGCCCCCCGTGCGCAGATTTTGATGGAGATCGAGGGGAAAGAATACCTGCGGCGGCCTCCGCTTCTGAAGGCAAAAGGTCTCGACCGACGGAAGTACTGTCGATTCCACCGGGGCCACGGCCACAACACCGAGCAATGCATCCAGCTTAAGGATGAGATCGAAGCTCTCATCCGCCGGGGGTATCTTGGTAAATTTTGAAGGAACCCGCCGACCCAACCTGTGGCCGACCGACGACCCCAGCCGACTGAGGAGGCAACCACCAATCAGCCGACGGCCGGGGTCATCAATATGATTTCCAAACGACTTGGCCCGGAGACGTCTGCTAAGGGGGAGCCCACGAAGAAGCCGCGCCCGGACGACGCGATTACTTTTACAGAAGAAGACGTTCGGGGCCTCCAAACTTCCCACGATGATGCTGTTGTTGTTTCGGCTACAATAGCAAACTATGATGTAAAAAAAATTTTTGTAGATAATGGAAGTTCGACAAATATTTTGTTTTACTCGACCTTCTCCCGGATGCAACTATCAACCGACCGACTTAAGAGGGTCTTTATGCCCTTGATCGGCTTTGTCGGGGACGCGGTCACGACAGAAGGGGAGGTCACCCTGCCCATAACGGTCGGCACCGAACCGCGGCAAAGCACGGTCCATTTGACTTTCACGGTCGTCCAGGTGCCTTCGGCCTACAATGCCATACTTGGAAGACCCGGACTAAATGCGCTCAAGGCGATTGTCTCGACCTACCACCTCTTGGTTCGATTTCTGACCAAAAATGGGGTCGGAGAGATGCGCGGGGATCAACAGCTCGCCCGACGATGCTTCCAGATCTCCGCCCAAAGCGACGAGTTGAAGAGCTCTCTAGCGATCGACAAGCTGGACCCGCGGAAGGAAGGGAACGGGGTGAACCGGCTGAGCAGCTCGTCCCCATCCCGATGGCTGGGGATCCCGACCGAAAGGTATGGGTCGGTTCTCAACTACCCGACCCAGACTAACGACGGCTGGTGGAGCTGCTGAGAACCAATGCCGACGTATTCGCTTGGTCGGCAGTAGATATGTCGGGCATCCCACCAGAGACAATGATGCACCGACTCAACGTCGATCCAACTATGAGGCCGGTGCGACAAAAGAAAAGGTCTTTTGCCTCGGAAAGACAGAAGGCTATCGACGAAGAAGTGGATAAGCTACTCGAGGCGGGCTTTATCAGAGAAACCACCTATCCCGACTGGCTCGCGAACGTTGTCATGGTGAAGAAGGCCAACGGGAAGTGGAGGATTTGTATCGACTACACTGACTTAAATCGGGCCTGTCCGAAGGACAGCTTTCTCCTCCCAAAGATCGACCAGCTGGTAGATGCGACGTCCGGATTTCGACTACTCAGCTTCATGGACGCCTTCGTCGGGTACAATCAGATCCGGATGGTGCCTGAAGACGAGGAGCACACTGCCTTCGTGACTCCCAAGGGTCTCTACTGCTACCGAGTAATGCCCTTCGGGCTGAAAAATGCTGGCGCCACCTACCAACGACTCGTCAACAAGGTCTTCAAAGACCAGATCGGGCGCAACATGGAAGTATACGTCGACGATATGCTGGTGAAGAGTGCACAGATTCAGGATCATGTTCGAGATCTTGAAGAGGCTTTCTGCACACTACGACGACACCGGATGAAGCTGAACCCGACCAAGTGCGCCTTCGGAGTAACTTCGGGAAAATTCTTCGGATTCCTCGTCTCGCAACGAGGAATCGAGGCCAACCCGGAGAAAATCAAGGCCATCATCGACATGCGACACCCAGACACCAAAAAGGAAGTCCAGCAGCTGAATGGGAAGATCGTCGCCCTCAATCGGTTCATCTCTCGGTCGACTGAAAGATGCCTCCCGTTCTTCAAAATCTTGCGGCAGGCCAAGCAGTTCTCTTGGCCGGACGAGTGCCGGCAGGCCTTCAAGGAACTGAAGAAGTACCTCGCCTCCCCGCCACTCCTTGTGAGGCCGGAGGTCGGGGAGGTCCTGTACCTCTATTTGGCCACTTCCCCGAAGGCGGTTAGCTCTGTGCTCGTTCGAGAGAACGAGAATCGGGTTCATCAACCAGTGTATTATGTCAGCAAGGTGCTCCACGAAGCTGAGACCCGATACTCAAGGGCAGAAAAGATGATTTTTGCCTTGGTCATTTCGGCACAGTGACTCCATCCGTACTTCCAAGCACATGCCATTGTGGTCCTCACCGACCAGCCCCTGAGGGCTATCTTGCACCGACCTGACACGTCGGGACGGCTGGCGAAATGGGCTGTGAGACTGGGCGAATTCGACATCCAGTACCGACCGAGACCTGCCTTAAAGGTCCAAGTTTTTGCCGACTTCATCGCGGAATGCCCGACGACCGACATACAATCGGGGGAGGGCGACCCGGTGAAGGTCGGGACCTCCGACTGTTGCCCCGACCCGACGTGGGTACTACATATCGATGGGGCTTCCAACGCTCAGGGGAGCGGGGTCGGTTTCCTGCTCACCGGTCTGGAAGGAATGGTCACTGAACACGCCCTCTGATTCGACTTCAAGGCCTCCAACAATCAGGCCGAGTACGAGGCGCTCGTTGCGGGGTTGAAATTAGCACTAGAACTCGGGATAGACCATCTCCAAGTCTTCTCCGACTCCCAACTGATCGTCGGACAGACCAAGGGCGAGTTCGAAATACGGGATCCGACCATGGCCAAATATCGTCAAAAGGTGAAAGATCTCGTGACGCCCTTCAAACACTTCGAGATCTCCCACATCCCCAGGGTGGAAAATGCTCGGGCCGACGCGCTATCCCGGCTCGCGACGTCCGACTACGACGCCCTGGGTCGGACCTTCGTGGAGAATCTCGGGCGACCTAGTATCGACAAGGTCGACGAGGTGCTACAACTGACGGCCGAACCAAGCTGGATGGATCCGATCGTTCGGTACTTGACCGACGAGATCAGCCCCGAGGATCCCACGGAGGCCAGGCGGCTCCGATGGTCGGCCTCCCAATATGTGATCATGGATGGCCGACTCTACAAAAGATCGTTCTCCCTTCCCTTGCTTAGGTGCTTGGGACCGACCGACGCAGACTATGCTCTCCGAGAAGTGTACGAAGGGATCTGCGGGAATCACTTGGGGGGCAAGTCTCTAGCCTACAAAGTTCTGCGACAGGGTTACTACTGGCCCACCATGAGGAGGGATGCAGCTGAGTTGGTCCGGAGGTGCGAACCTTGCCAGAAGTACGCTAACTTGCAACACCGACCGGCCAGCCAAATCGCTCCCATTGTCGCTTCATGGCCTTTCGCCCAGTGGGGGGTCGATATTCTCGGTCCGTTCCCTCCAGCAACGGGTCAAAAAAAATTTATAGTTGTCGCCATCGACTACTTCACCAAGTGGGTGGAGGCCGAACCCCTGGCGCAGATTACCGAACGGAAGATGGAGGACTTTGTCCAAAAATCCATCATCTTCAGGTTCGGGTTGCCGCATACTATCATCACCGACAATGGGCGGCAATTCGACAACCAAGACTTCAGATATTTCTGCGCAAGATTTCACATCACGCACCGACTGACTTCGGTCGGGTACCCACAGTCCAACGGCGAAGTCGAGGTGACCAACCGAACCAAACTACACGGGCTCAAAACCCGACTAAACGAAGCCAAAGGCCTCTGGGTCGACGAGCTGGGCTCCGTTCTGTGGGCTTACCGAACGACCCCCCGCGTACCGACGGGGGAGTCGCCTTTCGGTTTGGCCTACGGGACAGAGGCGATGATCCCACTCGAGATTGGGCTGCCGTCTACGAGGGTCGAGCGGTATCAAGAGCCGGACAACTCTGACTGTCGGAGGGCCGACCTAGACCTCCTCCCTGAACTGCGAAACGAGGCTCAACTTCGCATGGCTTCTTACCGACAGAGGGTAGCCCGGTACTACAACGCCAAGGTCAGACCAAAGCTTTTCAGGCCTGGTGACTTAGTCCTGAGAAAGACAGAGGTCTCGAAGCCCCTGGATCAAGGGAAGCTGGCTCTGGACTGGGAAGGGTCCTACATGGTAGCAGATACCTATGGTCCGAGGGCCTACTGATTGGAGACTCTGGAAGGGAAACCCATTCTCCAAACATGGAACGCCGACAACCTGAAGTTGTATCACCAATAAACTTTGTACTTGTTCATTGGGAATGCGAATCCAGTTTGAAATATCGGAGTTTAACTCTTCGACTGACGATCGGCGCTTACCAGGGTTGAGCCCCGACGCACCGACTCAGGCTCGGTGACCGCCTGAGACCGACTGCACCATCGTCGATGATACATCGGACTCTCACAAAGGCCAAGATACCTACATGGATGGGAGTCACACTCCTTCGACGGTCGACGACACATCGGACCCTTACGAGGATCGATATATTTATATTGACGGGAGTTGACACTCCTTCTACGGTCATACTTTCGGGCCAGACAATCGGCTAACCTGCCGACTGGGCCCCGACCAGAGAAAGACGGAATGCCTACGCGACTGCTCTCGTGACTTACCGACCTAGCTACGGCCGGTCGAAGGATATTCGCTTACCACCGTCTATCGCACGATGCGACCCTGATCGCATTCACAACTCACCGACTGAGCTACGGTCGGTCGGAAGATATTCGGCTTACCACCGTATATCATGAGGCGCAGTGGGGATGCCCGACATAAGGGTATCGGGATCCGACTTATCGGTGTCCCCCCGACTAAATGAGCCCGACGACATTCGACTGAACGCGTCGGAAGAAACCCGACTACCGCACCTTTATCCTGCGGTCGGTCAGCTTCCGACTCAACGGACGCACCCGACTCATGGCCGGAGGAAGGACGCCCGACTTACGACCTCGACCATCAAAGGCCGGTCCAAAGTCGGGACTTTTCCTACCTCTGTGGCAGCGCGAGTTGCCAAACGTCCTAACCGACCTATATGAGTCGGCAACCTATGAGTTCGGACGCATGCTACAACACATGAAAGAAAGAAAAACAGTTTAAGGCTGATTTCATTCAAGATCAAAAGAGGATTACAAAGCCAGGCCGAAGCCCGATTACAAGTATTCTGAGAGAAAAACAAAGAAAGATAAAAGGGCGAGGCCGCGGTCACCCTTCCGAGTCGATCTCTTCGACCGACGGAGGCTCGGGGATTACCGGTGTGTCCACCTGGATCGGCACTGGGACGCCTGCCGAAACAGGATCTTCGGCCGGCAATGGACTGGCGGTCAGTGCCGGATCACGGGTCGCGGCCGTCTCTCCTTCGGCGGTATGATCCTGAACGGTCTCTCCCGCCTCTGCGACACCTCCCGACGGCTGGTCGGCCATCTCTTCAGTGACTTGGTCCTCGGCCCCCGGCGGGACGATACCGCTGAGGTCCAGCTCCGGGTACAAGGCTTGGACCGCATCCTGACCGTCCTCGTACCCCACCCGGTACGACGCGAAGCCGGACTCCAACATTTCCTTCCCGGTACTGGTCGGTGGCACGAAAGTCGTCCACCGCCCGACTCGCCGACTCCTTCGCCGACCTTGCTTTCTCTTCCGCTCGGCCGAGCGACTCCTTCGCCGACTCTGCTTCCGCCTTCGCTATGTCAGCGTCGGCCTGGACGATCGACAGGTCCTCCTCGGCCTTAGCGAGCTTCTCCAGGCTAACCCGGAGCTGCTCGCGTTCGCCCTTGAGTTCGACGGTGACACC
Source organism: Elaeis guineensis (assembly GCF_000442705.2). Lineage (NCBI taxonomy): Eukaryota > Viridiplantae > Streptophyta > Magnoliopsida > Arecales > Arecaceae > Elaeis > Elaeis guineensis. Next base: position 1,473,923 of record NC_026000.2, read on the forward strand.
GTCTCGCTCGCGCCGCAGTCAATGCACGATCCGACCCTTGCGTTTGGCTTCTTTTCGGGCCGACTTTAGCTCGGACCCGAGATGAGAGATCTCATCCACCAGCTTCGCCTCCCGGTCGGTCGATTGCTTCAGGTGCTCTACCAGCATTGCCCTATCGGCTTCGGCGGCCGCCGCCCTGTCCTTCCAGGCCGCCCGGACGTTCCCGAACCTCCGGTATCCGGCCTCAAGTTCGGACATGGTGTAGATTAGCTGCCAATGTGAGCGTCACGTCAGGAAAGCGAAACAATAAAAATTTTAAGGAAAGAAGAGGCGAAATGGTACTTATCCCGACCATGGTCGGGTAGAACGAGGATAGCATCTCGGTCACTTGTCGAGACTTCAGCACCTCCACATCGGCCGGGAGGAGAATACCCTGGCACAGTCTCCTGGCCAAGTTATGGTCGGCCAGCGCCGACGCACCTTCGGAGAACTGAAAGCTGGGCGGCACGGTGCGACTCCCCGACCTTGTGTCGTCGGCGGGGTCCATCGGGGCTTTCCCCCGGTCGGCCACCTCGGCCAGCGAATCCGGCAAGGAGGGGACGCTCGTGTTTGACGCGGCACCCCCCGTTGCAGCCGCAGAAGCCGTCGGATGTTGTTCAGGTTCCCGAACATCACTCGGCGCCACACCTGCCGGCGAAACCGCCGATGTCCCTTCCGCCGCTTCCTCCACCGGCCTCTCCTTCGGTTGTGTTGCTGGAGCCGCTAGTGCTATCACCGGCTCCGACTGGTCGGTCGCCGATGCCTCGACGGTCGGCGCCGCTGTGGAAGGCCTCTTCGGCGGACGCGAAGGTCCTGCCCCCGATGCCGGCCCTTCCTCGTCGCGTACTGCCGGATCTCGGCGTCGGTCGGCCGCATCCTCGGAGGTGTCCCTGCGATACCAACAGAATATTAACCTAAGAACCAGAACAAAGGCCGAATGAAAAGAGAACCGAGGGATCGACGATACCTAATCGGGGGACCAAGCTCAGGCCAGCGTCATAGAGAGCTTGTTCGGTGACAAGCTCCCTCTGCTTCGGGACCGATATGTCCTTGAGTCGGTGGAAGTCCTCCCGGTCGTCCGCCTCCACCCGACTGTTCTCGTTTGCTTCGGTTCGGGGCACGCCCCAGCGAGAAGGGAAGCCCCAGGGAGAAGAAGATGAGACGAAGAAGAACTGGTTCTTCCACCCGTGGATGGATGATGGAAGACCAGTGATGAAGGAAAGACCCTTCCGGGGTTGAAGAGCCACCACCCTCGGGCCTTAGGATGGGGTCGGAGCACAAAAAATGTCCGGAAGAGCGAGATGCGAGGGTTAGTCGGCAGAAGCTGACACAACAAAGTAAAGCTGATTATCAGTCGGACGGAGTTCGGCGCCAGTTGCGCCGGACAGAGTCCATAATAATCCAGCAGATTCCGGACGAACTCCGGAATCGGAAGCCGAAGACCCACGCGGAGATCTTCGACGTACAGTGCCAATTGGCCCGGCGGAGGGTTGTTGACCCGACCGCCGACCCCTGGGGCAGAAAGTTGAAACTGCTCCGGGATGCAATACTGATCCCGAAGCCGATCAACGTTCGGCCCCGAAAACGAGGAAACCTCAACTTCCGGAGTCGACCGAGGGTCATCGGTCGGATTTCCCGACCGAGCCCCCCGAGATGGAGTTCCGGCCATCGCACCAGAGTTGAGGGAAAGGCGAGGCCGAAGAAGAAGAAGAAGAAGAAGAAGAGGCCAAAGAAGGAAAAGAAGGGAAGGATCACGAACCCCAGGAAATCGGACGGGGAGGCAATTACCGGCGACGACGGAGGAACCACTCGGACAGAGTCTCTGCAGTGAATTGTTCAGGGTGGGGCTTCGAGTGCAGGTGGCCCCATATATATATAGGGCCGATCAATGGCCGAGATGACCCCGCACCGACCGAGATCCCCCGGATGGGCGACATGTGGCGGCATCTGGGCCCTCCCTTCGGCCCGATGGATCGGCGCGCCCATCCCGGGAAGGCCGCACCGCCTTCATTTAATGCGAAAGGCGCCGTCCAACCACCTCCGACACGTGGCGAAGGGACCGCGATTCCGAATTAAATCGCCCGCGGCGGTTCGCGTTCCCGATGGGATGCCTGACAGCCCCCCGTGTTCCCAGGATCGGCGTTGGGCGGGGTTTGCGTTCCCCAGAAGACGTCGGACATCCGATCGTCTGGCGCCGAATCGTCCGGTATCCGATCTCCTGACACCGACGTGACACCTGACCGACGAACGTCTGACACCGACTGGACACCTACGCCAGCGGATCGCACGACCTTCATAAGACGCCTGACATCGCATCAACCCACGGTACGGTCGGAATTAGGCACACGGTGATTCCACTCCTTTTCGCCCGGCGTCGCTGTCCAAGCGATGACATCGGCCAGCTCACCGTTCGACTCAGGAGTGGAGGGGGCAACTGTTGGGGAATACCGACCGATCCCGCTCGCGCCGGCTTATAATCGAACATACCGCCCGACCGACGGAGCGACCGACCGCCGACCGACGGAGCGACCGACCGACCGACCGCCCGACCGCCCGATCGACTGACCGACCGGGCCGTCCGGCCGACCGGACCGATCGATCGGCGGACGCTATCACCGGCCGATTAAGACCCTCTACCGATTGTGGACGTGCCGGTCGGGCAAACCTTTTCCATTTTTCGGGACCGACTGAACCGAAAAGTCCGATGGCCAACTCTCGCAACACGCCCGGCTGACCGTCAAAGGGGTTCGAATCCCCACCCGACGCCACAAAGAGGCCACCGACCTAAGGTCGGTCGACTCCTCCGATCGCCGTACAGCCGCTAGAGCCTGTCAGTCTGACAGCAACATGCGGCACTGCCATCTGAGGCATTATCCGCCTAGGACATTGTCAACCCTAGTGATTGACAGCCCACGGCGATGTGACACTTTGCGGCGACTCTGACTGTCTACAGTGAGTTGACAATTCCTCAATTGTCCACGCCATTAATGACGGCGCCATACCACGCTCACTATATATATATATCGGGGGAAGGCAACAGTGCAGGAGGTCTGGAAAAACAACAGGCTTGCTCCCTCTAACTCTCTCTTGACTAGCTCTCTGTCTTTATTTCACTGTTGCCCAGTCACCTCTCTGACTTGGCCGTCGGAGGGTCTCCGCCGGAGTCACCTCCGGTCTGTGTGGATTTTTTTT